>NW_024879352.1:1266908-1290078 GCF_018340385.1 Cyprinus carpio | reverse complement strand
GGCCTTAGAAAAAAGTCAAAAATGTACCAATAGGTGAAGCTAATGCTCTATTTATATTAATGACACAAAAGACTAGCCTATTTTAACTTGCTTGAGCAATTAATAAAATGTATTATAAATTTCTCAATTATGTTGTACTAAGACTTTGAAACTAGGCTGTAATGTCTGGGGGGGGGGGCATTCTAAAAAACTTACTTTAAACAAAGCAGAAGCTCCATCAACTGTGCATCAGAAGTCACGGGCACCTAATGAATATTCATTATTTATGAAATTATTATATGTGTCCCCAACTTGCAGATAATTACTACCAGCCTTGCCTCTTTTACATATTATAAAAACTTTTGAAAACCAGTCATTTTATTAAAAAAATAATCGTGGAACAGTGTTTTCTCCTAAGAACATAATGGCCCTAAATGTTCCAAACACAAATGTCCAAACACCCAGTGATTAGCTGTATTCCTCCTCATCGGCCCTCACAAAGAGACTCAAAAAGGGTCAGCTTCATAAAATTAACTGTCTAAGATATTGAGCAACAAGGAGGAGACATTTATGTGTTTTCAATTGAGATGGGTGAAATACAATGTCGCATTATATCACAGTTTGTGAGGCCTCTCCCCACTTTTGACAAATGCTCATATTCCAGTAATCCATAAATCATTATTTAAGAATCGGTTAGCTTTTTATTTTGTCATGTGAATAAAAGTCAGCTTTTACTCATCTGTTATTCATATTTTTAATTGAAATCACAGGACTTTTCTCTGGTGATGTATCCCCAGACACCTCTCAGCCATTACATAGGTCGCTTAAACCCCTGCAACCTTTCTTAACATTGCTAACCGTATAATAAACCAATGGATAGAACCAAGGTACATTCATAGGTACACATGCAGTTTTCCCATGATTTTCTAGGCAGAAACTGACACTTCAGAGCCATTTTCACAAACAAGTCTTTGATTTACAGATTGTTTCATAACAGAGCCTAAACTCCTTCGTTCTGAGACAACAAATATACCACGAGAAATCTGAGATAAACTCCTGACTATCAGTTGCATAGATAATGCAAAAAATGACCCCTACCTAAAATCCCTTTCTCCATGTATTACAATTAGTTATTTTCAGCCAGAATGGAGAGCTAAATTTGAGTGGCCCATTCAGACCCCCTGACTCACCATCTGAAATTTGTGGTGAAATGGCCAAATTAAACTCAATGACCTTTATGAAAACATGAAATACTGGGTCTCATTAAATCACCAACATGACGAAAGAGACGAGGGACCTATCCACCAGAGGTTTCTCACCTCCCACTCTTGCCAGCTCTAGTATCTAATTAAACATAATCCTTTTACACTGTCCGGCCCTGCTGGGATTAACGCATTTGACACATGCTAAACAGCACTATCCATAAACTTCGTACAATAACATATGTGTTGATTACTTTCTGAAAGTACCAGTGTAATTTGAAAACCAAGCGCCAGGAGGAATTTATATAAGCTCCCCAAGTAAAAAAAATCCAGAAGACTAAAATCAGTCCACCTCGTGGGCGACAAACAAAAGCCAGGTATCTTGAATTACTGACACAGTACAGTTGAACCAAATGTCAGGTTCTTTGTGACTTTTCACTACTGAACAAGCTGGATCTGTCCACAGCAGGAGACAGACAGTCCGGCACTAGTGACGCAGCAGGTGTGAGACAAAGGTAAGAAAATATGGCTTGTGGTCCCTATGGATCAACCAAGCTTAGCAGTGGTAAGAGGCCCACAGCCATTCTCACGATGTGATTGTTGCCAGGCATAAATAATCATTAACACCACATACAGGAGTGAACTGCATTGATGATGTCCCAGTAATTGCACCAAAAAGTGGGAGAGTATCGCTGCTTTGTTAAACAGCCAGGAGGTAGACGAGTCTCCACGGTGTAAAGATGTTCTTCCATCTTTGATAGCAACTATGGAGTATATAGTTTTTGTTTTTTTTCTGGCCACTGCGCCAACAACGAAGCCCAACTGGAACCCAACGCTCTCTAGACAAAACAAAATCAGGTTGGATGAAGCATGATTTCTCAAAGGACTATCATTTAGTAGTTAGATTTTAAGAGAAGCAAATTTCTTGTCCAAGTCACAAGATAAAGAGTCGGGAAAATGAGCGAAAGGCTGAGATGTTATGTTGGGATTTTGCAGCCACGAGGAGGAATTGTCCCCCTCTCGCTCGTGTCCATGGTACTGATCGAATTTGAGTGGGGTTATTGTTCTGGTTATAGCTCATGCAGGATTATCAGGCTTTGGAGTAAATGCTTTACTCAGAGGGTTTCTCTGGAAGTCCTGTGAGACTGATTACTTTTCCATGTTCCATTCCGTAATGAACATTATGAGAAGAGTTTTAAATTATTGGACATTGAGCTCATAAAATCTTGTATGTATATAAAAACATAAACTGGTCACAATATGCGTAAAGTAAAGTACTTAAAAATTCATGCATTTTTAAGGACCTTCAGGAAAACAGAGCATCATCTTCGGGAAAAAAAATTAACGGCCCTCGTCTTTCTTCTCACTGAACAGTGTGCCTGTTAAATTGCTATGTCCACTGAAGCTAGTAAATACCTTACGGAAGTCGGCAACCGCTTCTTGTTACGGTTGCTAATTGTGTGGTGACTTTTACATGACTTCCCACAAATGCGGATGAGAACGGAGAGGCTGGGCTTTAATGAGCGGCAAAGATGCATTGGTCTTCCCTTAACTGCCCCATTAGTCCCAAGCCACAGGATTGATGAGAAAGCCTCATTAGCCCCCCTTTGGCCTATTCCTCACGGTGACAAACAAATCGCTTATGGGCATCTCCTTGCTCTAAACTCCAGGGAACTCTTTGTGGTCAACAAGGATTTGTGCCGAAAGAGAAAACATGAGCTAATCAAAATAGTTTTATTGCACCATATTTCCTCACTAGAATCGGCTGTGCTGAAAATAACTGTCATTTTGTGCACAACAACTAGATGAGCATTAGCATTATTGTGTAAAGGCTAATTATTCATTTATGTAAAACTGCAAAACATTGCTGGGTGAATGAAAACATTTGTTTTGTGCTGTTCAACCAAAATACGTGTAAATTCAACACCGTTACGTTGACTTCGAAAAAACATACATTTGGCTAGGACAGTGATTAAAGCATAACAAAAATAAAAAATCCCTGAAAAAGAAAAAAAAAAAAGATTGGCATAATATTTCATTATTATTTATTTGGGAAAATAGCAGTGGATCATTTTTATGAATGTAAAGGTTTGAATTAACTAAAAAAATAATGTTTTCCCACCTCCACAAAAACCTTTTATCCACCAAAACTAGCAACTGGTGCGAAACCAAAGATGCCTGAAAAAATTATAAATCAGGAAATGAACACTGCAGGACCCTCATGATCAAATGTTCAAGGTCACTAAGTCCTGTTACAAAGCCAGATAACTCAAATAATAATAATAATAATAATAATAGCAACATATAATACATAATATGAAATAATGAATGATGAACTAATTTATGACATATTGTAATATATAGATGTGCAGTATGTAAATAAAATATATATATAGATAAAAAATAAAAACCAGATCTGTCAAATTTATCGTTAATTAATTACTTCATAAAAAAATCAAATTATAAGAAAAAATGAATAATAAAATCTTACAGTATATGTGATCAGATACGAAGCAGTGGTGGTTTACAGTTCATGGCCAAAATAACCGGCACCCTTGGTAAATGATGATCAAAGAAGGGCTGTTGAAAATGATCTGCATTGTTAATCCTTTTGGGGGGGATCTTTTATTTAAAATAATCCACATCATGAAAAATCTAACCTGTTTCATTGGATAATAAGAATTTAAAATGGGGGAAATAATCATTATGAAATGAATGTTTTTTCTCAAATACCACATATGGACACAATTATTGGCACCCCGTAGAAATTCTTATGAGTTAAAAATATCTCTGAAGTAATATTCCCCATTCATATTCACAATTTTTGACGCACTCCAGGGTGATTATGAAACATGAATTAATCCATCTAAGGCTTTCCTGTTTCAACAGAAATATAAATATGAGGAGAAACAAAGCCCAAATTCCCTTAATGATCCCTCACAATGAAGAAAAAAAAAACAAAGAATATATTTCTGATGTGGCCATCAAAAGGATAATTGAGCTTTACAAATTAGTGAAGTGGCTTTAAGAAAAGAGCTAGAGCAGTTGAAAAATTTCCCATTTCCACCCATCAGGTCAATAATTAAGAAGTTTCCAAACAAGAGGAAAAATTGTGTATAAATCTGCGTGGAAGAGGACGGGGTCCTGCTATATCGTCCTAATGCACAGTGAAGAAGGAGAATTGTCTAAGGACCACAGCTGGAGAATTGCAGAAAAAAAAGTTGAGTCTCGGGCGTCAGAGACAAACCTTAAAAAACTTGTCAAACAGCACCTAACATCACCACAATGTTGTTTTTGCGGGAGGGTTTCAAAGAAAAGTTCTCCTAGCTCATCCAAAAACAAACTCCAGCAGAATTCAGTTAATCAGACATGACTGGAAACTTCAAATGGGACTGGCTTCCTATGGTCAGATGAAACTACAAAGGAGCTTTTAAGCACAAACACACAAGAATGGGTTTTGATGAACACAGGGAGGAAAGTACCCCATGTGTACAATGAAAATTCTGCTGTGTTTTTTTTAAAGTTGTGGGTCATATTCTGCTGGAGTGCCTGGCCATCTTGTTTAGACACATGGCAATCATGGATTCTATCACTACCACAATTAAAAAATCACTAAGTGGACTGGACTTTAGAATGGGCCATGTTGGATCTTCAACATACAATATCCACACAAACGTCAAAACAACACAAAAACGGGGTCAACTGTAGCACAACCCAAGCTTTCCGCTACGGTCATGCCAGTCCTCTGACACTGAACCCTATAGACATGAGTATGGTGAAACTGAAAGAGCAGCACCACTACATGGAGCCTGGGAATCTAAAGGGTCTGGAGTGAGTCTGGATGAAGGAATGGTCTCTGATCTCTTGTCAGGTGTTCTCTGACCTCATCAGGCATTATAGGAGAACATTTAGAGCTGTTAAACTGGCAAATGGAGGTTTCAAAAAGTATTGAATAAAAAGGGGGGCCATTAATTGTGGCCAGTGTGTGATTAAAGAAAAACATTTATTTCATAATGATATTTCCCCCCATTTTAAATTCTCATTAGCCAATGAAAGGTTAGATTTTTGTGATTTTTTTAAAAATAAAAAGATCAAAAGGATTAACAATGCAGATTAATTTTCACAGCCTTCTTTGGTCATATTTACCATGGGTGCCGATAATTTTGGCCATGACTGTAAATAATATAGACCATGACAATTTCAAATAATGTGTTTTAAAATATTTTATAAATATTTACCCTCTTCCCTCTTTTTTTTTTTGTTT
This sequence comes from Cyprinus carpio, assembly GCF_018340385.1. NCBI lineage: Eukaryota > Metazoa > Chordata > Actinopteri > Cypriniformes > Cyprinidae > Cyprinus > Cyprinus carpio. The sequence continues at coordinate 1,284,633 of NW_024879352.1, read as the reverse complement.
TTAACCCTCCTATATTACGTTTGCTCATCTTTGACAGCTTTATATGATAAATAACACTGATGTGATTGTGTAACCAGCTAACTGGAAAAATTGTACTTTGTGACCTGACTTTTTTCACTTTCCACTGATGAAAATGCCTTTCATGGCACACAGGGATATAACAGTTAGTAGGCATTCAGAGCAGGATTCGCTCTCCAATGGCACCGAGGGTTTTTCAACGGTCAAGCTAGCCTTAAGAGCTTTTAACAGGGAATATCAAACCGCCAAGTATGTGCTCCGTGTCGGGTGTGATTCTCGAGTCTTGGCACGAAATGGTCAAAGGCCCCGAATTACAAACAGAAACAGGAAAGAAGTGGGGAAAAACCTCTTTCCTTTGGGCATTGGAGATGAAAAATGAATAGCTTAAAAAAAAAAAACAATTGCTTATTCAAGGTCATATATTATAATTCGGGACGCTATGTGTTTTTTACTTTGGCATTTATGAGAATTGAAAAAATGCGCCATGCCTAAGGCAGACCATAACTAGAAATGTTGTGTTGTCTATTTGTCAACGCCTTTTATGGATATCTGGACTCGTTCCAATATTAGGTTTGTGGCTAGATACAATGTAGTCTTTCAAACAACTCACCGAACGCAATGACAGATCACTTCTCTTGAGCAGACTCGTCCTGACCATTTGACATTGCCGTTTGACAACAATTGTACACTGACAACACAATTTTTTCCTACGAGGTCCAAAGGTTTCACAGTGACAGTAAAATTGTGCAAAATGCACCAAAACTAGTACGAGGGTCAAAAACGGAAGAGATGGAAACCTGAATGGGCGAGCTGTTTCTGGGGCCGTCCTGTAATCACAGCCTCATAAGCTTGGTGAGAACTGATCGCTTGCTATGAGAGCGAATACAGGTTAAAATCACTCACAGGCTCAGGTTTAAAAGAGCGTAGCTGGATCCAGATGATCCACTTCATCTCGAAACTCTCAGATCAATGGTCTGACCCCTGAACCTCAGCTGTTTTCACAGTTAAGATTTCAAAGCAAAAGGAACTGCACATGGGAAAGACAATTAAAATAGTCCAATTATCAAACCAGTAATTGTTAACCTTTATCAGTAGCCAGACAAATTTAGAAACAAAGAAAAATGTAATAAGATCAAATATGAACATTCATATTATAATCATACTTTTTAGATTTAGTATAACAAATGTTGGTTACACCTTTCATTTCGATAGTGCCAATTTTAGCCATTCTCCAAACTATAAAGTAACTTTGTAACGACCAGGTCAAATGCATGTCGACTAATTCTCATTATTTGCAAATACATGTCTACTTACTCTCAGAGTAGACACTGTTTAGGGTAGGTTTAAGGGTTAGTGTTTAGGGGTAGGTTTCGGATTATGTATAAGTTGAACAATAAGTTGACAAAAAAAAACGTTGGTATAAGATATTAAAGCATACCGTCTACTACTAAGGACTCTACTAACTGCTAGTTTTACATGTAGTTGCAATGGTTCCGTACTGTTAGTAGAATGTCCTAAAGTGGACTATCAAAATAAAGTGTTTACCAAATGTTATATAACATAACGGTTTTCTTTTTTATTTATATTTTTTTTCAATTGATTTATTATGTGATGGGTGTAGTTGAATTTTAACAGCCCCATTCTCTAGTCTTCAGTGTCCCAAATCCTTAGAAATCATTCTAATTATCCTGATTTTGCATCTGTTGGTTTCAGATGAACGTATTTTTTTTTTTTATCATTTATTCATTTAAATTATCATCATTTTTTTACTTAATTCATTTTTTCATCATATTGATTATAAATTTTGGCATTCATTTTAAATTCAAACTTAGTGAATAATATGACTTTCTGAATATTCAGTACTAATGAGACCCTTACAGCAATGATAACTAACTGAGGAAGATAAACAGTGGGAGATTCTTCAAAATTCTCTCTGTTTCCCATGGGAAATTAAACAAACAAAAAGACATTATGAACAATGTCATTTTCATTTCATTTTTGGTGTACTGCTCCTTTATAAGCTCTGTAAACCAACAAGGGTCTAAGTATTTTTAATTTGTGTTGTTTCAGTAACACATCGGACTGTTAATGTACACTAAACCATTATTGGCAACAGTTCAAATTTTCATGGAGCTAGCAACTGACGGGCCATTAATGCAAATGAAGTGACTAGGTACTCGGAGGACATTTGTTTTGTTGATTGTTTGCAGGGGCAAACACAGACGCATCATGACGTTGTGTTATAAAAGCAATAAATGCAACTGAATGAGGATGAGAAAATGTGACTGGCAAACAAATAAGAAAAATTCCAACCAACAGAATAAGAATGACTATGCTCCCATACATAATCCCTCATAAATTAGAGTTGGGAAAAAAAACAAAAAACAAAAAACCATTAGTATTTCATCCTCCCATATTGCTTTCAGAAAGAACATTATAGAGAGTGAAGCTAAGCGTATTCATTTGAAAATTGTAAGGTTATCTGTATGACTGTGGAAAATTGTGCCTTCATATGATGGCTTCTCTGTTATCCTGGCCATGCGATTAATGCCGGTAATAATAATTAGTTTCCTCCTGTACTGCAGTGAGGTAATTGGCAGAAACATTTGGAGACGCTATGGATACTACCTCAGTCTGTTGCGGTTCTCTAAAGTCCTGAGATTTCAATCTTACTGATAGCGTGATTACATCAGGAAATGATTTACAATTCACAGTCTGTGCTGTTTTAGTTTTCTGGCCAATCTAACGTTGAGGGAATATTCTGAATGCCGAGAGGGTGGAGTCTGAGAGGAAGATTAACAGCAAACCGCTCTGATTTTCACCATCAAGAGAGACGAGCAGAAGGTGATTGGATGGAAGCGTGTGAACAAGACAGAAATTAAAACTATCGTTCAGCTGCTTCAACTGTGCAGTCCTCTCGAAACTCCCATAACAGTGTTGGCTGGAGACAATTAAAGTTTTGTTGAGAGCTTAAACTTTAATGTGTCACTTAGATGTGGCTGCCATTTATTGAGCAAGCCTCTGCCGACGGCTCCAGGGCGTCTGGGCCCGCGGCTGCTTGGCACCACACTGAAAGAGCACAAAGAAAATACACTGCAGTTACAAAAAAAGTGGGTGCTGACGTATCACACTCCTCAGATATTCTTTTCATTCCCCCCATCTAGAGAACACGGCCTCTCCGCGGTTAATCCCGCACATTAATGCGAGGTCCGTAGTTCACCCAGAGTATCAGTGCTGACTAGTACGGAGGATGTTCTACACTCCCAAAACTCTCTGTCACAACAGCATTGTGATAATGAAAGCTTATGGGATGAAAAAAAGGGATGAACCAGCATGGACTTATTATTAGGCCTTGTGGGTTTGTCCCATTTCATCTGTGTGTGATGTGGCAGTGACTAAACGAGTATGATATTCCACAATTAAGAAACATCACAAGCTGTTTATCTTCTCACTTGTGGGCTGACTTGTCATCCACTTTCATCATTAACTGTTTTTTCCTCTTTTTCAATTTGTATTTCTCATATCTGCTGCTCCAAAAGACCTTTAGGGCATCATATTTTTGGTCGTTAATTTGGCACAGATGAATTAGAAATTGGATAAGGTGTGTATGTGTGTGAGAGCCGAAGGAGAAAAGGAGGAAACAAACGAATTCATTGTCCATCTTCTCCTAAACAGACGATAACAATTATATGTCGCGGAATTAATCACTTTACACAGCGGATGGAAACCTTTGATAATTTGTGTATGAAAAAGTCCGAAATGAGGATTCGCAAAAATAAATTAACACTGTTTGACCTCCTCAACTTCTGAACTTCAATCTAGTTAGTCGGGAAGCTTAATCACTTGTAATTAATTGGCTGGCTGGTTTATTCATACCAAGGGATAATGCTTATATTTTATAGCTAGTAAGCTTCTTTAAACAGTATATCTCTCTAGTATTAGTGACACCGAGCAAGGTTGTGAAAGCTTCACAGGAAAGAATGAAATACCACTAGCAGATAATAAGCGGAACCTTTTAGGATTATGGAGGAAAGGGTGAGGTGACCCCGGCGGGTGGGGCCCCATTTTCTGCCCCTTTCTTAAACTTTCGGGTCATGGATATTTCAAGCTTGAAATGAGAGAGTTTAAATTCATTCATTTAAAAACCTACCCCCCATAAAATGAAATGAAAACCTTATCACTGTTATTTACCTGGAACAAGTCGAGCAAGTTAAAAAGGTGTAATACAGCAGTCGAAGAGAAATGAAAGTGAGAATGCGCTTTGGAAATGAAAACAAATCACGGTGAGTGGACTGGTCAATGAGGAACAAATGTCATGAATGTACTGTGGTCAAAAAGTATTATTAAAACCATGTCTGCCTAAAAAAACAACACCTCAAACAAATGTTTTCAAGTCTTAATTAAAAATATTGTGTAAACAACTCAATTTTTTAAAAATCAAGAAAAAAGAAGAAAGAAGGAAAAAAAAAACTAACAATAGAGCACAACAGTTAAACTTTCTATTCATCCAAGGAAATGTAATTTACAGTTTTCACAAAATATCAGGGCAGACAAAGCTTTGACATTGTGTAAGGATGGACCTGTATGTCATGGGGTTTCAGTTCCTGTTTTGGCCTTATTTTGGTCTGTTTCCTGGCCTTGCCTAGTTTGATTATTAGTTGATTTCCCGAACCTGTCTCTCTCTTCCCTGTTACCCTGCCTTTCTGTCTTCTTTTTCTCTGTTCAGTTTTGTCGGGTCATACAGTTCCAATAGTGTGTGTTCTCTCCTCCTGATTCCCTAGGTTGGAGTTACCCTGTGTTGGAATAGTAAAGAATCTTTTGATTATCCTCGGACTCCCTGTTCCTTCTGGCACAGTAGGGTGATGCATTGATGATAATAAGAAAATATTTCTTTATCACAAAATCGCATATTCTCAAGTTTCTTTGGAAACTTAGTCCTTTTTTGTTTTATGCTTATTTAGAATAACTAATTGAGTCAACAGAGTATCATTATATTTAAGCAAGAATAAATAAAAAATTCCATTAAAGAGTGGCAAAATTTAATTTTGCATGAGAACATTTAGTGCACATAAATACACACAACGCATGAAAGTATTGTGGAATGGGGGTCCAGTGAGTTGAAATCAGGAACAAGCTCAGTGAATAAATCATTCTTTTTGGCTTCCTATTTTTGTAAGTTTAGTCTGACCTAAACGAGTCATTCATGAAATCAAGTTAACTCTTCGTTAATGGAGTGATTTAAAACTTAGCAGAGAATAAATAACTTAATTTGGTCTGTTGTCAACACAGAATCACATGACAATCACCGACTGCAGATAGCTAGAAATAACAGCGCAAGAATCATGGTGAACTACGTATCAAATATTTAATTGTGCTTGTATTTTTTCCCCGATAAATGAAGGTTTAGAAGTAACATGAGTGGTAATCAATGCGGTTGAGCTGTAGTAAGCCACAAAACACAGTGTGCAGCGGTGACATATTTGCTCTCCGTGAAGAAACCGCTAGTCTGTAGCCACTTAATTTAACACAATGTCCCAGAGAACACTAAAAGCAGAGGAGCAGGTCACAGTCGAGTCCCTCTCCCCTGAGAGTAGCAAAAAGGGAGGCGGTGAGAAGGGCAGTGGATTCTGTATCGGCACGGATATAGTGCAACCTTGGCAAATGCAGCAAGGGAGAAACACCACGATCATCTGGAACTAAAGTTAGCTACTTCATGAATCTAGGAACGTTTTCACTGGGAGGGAGCTCGTTATGTGGACGGGCGCCAACTCCTAAACTCACTAGTTCAATCTTATGCACCTCTCCAGACAGTTTGCGCTCTGCAAAGTGAACTAGCCTGTGTGTGCCATCCAAAGAGGTCAAAAATCACTCTCACGACTTTTATGGACTGCTACCAAGCTGGTGGAATGACCTTCCGATCCAATTAGAACCAGCGGAAGGCTTTACTCATTTTCAAAAAACATCTAAAAGGACTATCTTTTTCGCCTATTAACGAACTAAATATTATAACTTACCTTTTGTGCTTTTCTCTTCATCATATGCAAAAAAAAAAAAAAAAAATAAAAAAAAAAAAAAAAAAAAAAAAACCCTTGGTAAAATAAAAAAAAAAAGACTAAACTGCGATTGTAATAGCATTGATATACCGTTGTTGTTTTCTCGTTGATCTGATTGTTTCTACGGTTCTCATTGTACAGTCGCTTCTGGATAAAAGCGTCTGTAAATGATTAAATGTAAATGAAAAATGTAAAGGACAAGAGGACATAAGCAGAAGAAATTCAGGTAGAGAAGGCTGGGTACATGGAGGCTTGGTTTGGCGGGGGTGTCTTACTTGTCCATGAAGCGATTCGCGATGTTGTTCAGCATGCCATTCTAAAAAGACGTCAAATGGAAAAGGTGGAGATTGCATGTGTTTAGGAATGAGAAGGAAAAGCTTCGGCTGCAAAAAATTCCAGGAACGGTGTGGTTTATGGTTGAAAATGCAGTGCCTCTCTAATCTGAACTAAATCCCAGTTTAGATGAATAAGAGAATTGATGGGCTCATTGTTCCGCGTTACACTTCCCATAACAAGACCATGCACAGACTGCTCTGATGGAATGTGATAAATCAATATCTTTTGTTTAAGAGAAGACTCAGATATATGAATGCCAACCAAGCAAGCTTTTTCAGTTAAGCTTGGGGCTTATTGCTGACATCTTCCTGGAAAACAAATAAAACTTTTTGTGTTCTCAGGTTGCTTTCTACTGTACAAGTTCGTTCACAAAATATAAATCAAACATATGATTAAAAACGCGGAACCTGGGAACCCCATCCGAGAAACACGCTGGATCGAGATTTATGTCTGCCACATTTTGGAATTTCAATGCATGGTTTTCTGTGAGAGTACCAATAAATTGTACTGTAGAAGATATCATTATTATCTCTGGGCAAATTTTGTCATACATGTGATATTGTTAACCCTCAGTATGAATCACATTGACAACCAGTCTATAAATCTCACATTACTTGTCCCAAGGAGAGAATAGAAGGAGGCTGGGATAGATATGTATAAAACCTTTTTTCTTAAATGTCTGTAAATGTTTTTTTGCTTTATATCTGAAAATTTGCATTAACAGTACTGCTCTTTTTTTTAAAGTAGTAAAACAATACTTAAATTCATCATGAACTTTCTATTCATACAAATAGTCCTGAACAAGTAATCACTGTTTTCCAGTATATATATATACAAATACATAAACACCATTGGACTGGATACTGATTAAAAAACTATTAATAGGCTTAAAACTGTAATCAATGTTCATCTTAGTATATACCATTCCACTATTGTTGTGATTAAAGTTATTTTAAAATGAGGTTGAGGTACATGTAAATGTTGTTAAACAGAATCTAGCTGACTCTGCTGCTACGATGTGTGATAAATATTCTGCTCAATTTACCACCCGGTTAACCTGATCTCAAAAACAAAATATGCCAATGGAAGAGAAAACGTTGACTTTCTAACTCAAAAAATGATGTCCAAAAAAACTCTATTGTCACGTCAGGAGGGTGATGGTCATGCGTGATTTTTATCCCTAACACTAACTTCTAAGAATTGAAAGTGACTTACAGTGTCACAACTCACCCCATACAATTACATCGTTACAATCATCTCTCTGGCCTTCACCCCTAACTTGTTCCCATTACATTTTTGACTCCTTGCAGACATTAAATAATTGCTTTCTATCTTCTACAACCTATAATCCGCTCACCAGTGACAATCTTATAGCCAGAGAGGAGTCTTAAAGGAAGATGGTCTGACCATCTTACATTTCTTTAAAACTCTAATCCAATTACAATGCCTGGTTAAATGGAAGAAGCTGCTGCATTTTTTCCCTCAACCAGACCAACCAGACTTGCTGGGAGAGCCAAATATGGAATGCCGTGGGTACCCCTTTGTAATGAACCATTGGCTGTGAATTGTGCGACTGGTGTGGTGCTGAGAGAGTCTGTGGGGTTGACAGGAGTTCCCACAGCGCTTGCGCTCTCATCTTTTGTTCACTCCTTTGAAGACATAACTGGTCTCTAGAGTTTCAGCATTTGTGAATAATGATAAAAAAAACCATAATTTATCTGCACCACAAAAGCCGCTCGACAGAGCTAAACTGCTATTGAAAGATCAGTGTTTTCACTCAATCACTAGTCGAGTCTAAAAGCAAGCAGACGAATTCAGTGTGTGATAAAGCTTTTCGTGCTCTGGTTGCTGGTGTGTACTTTATGCTTAACTTGCGTTTCAGACAGTCACAAGTCAGCCTGTTGTTTTAGAACAGCGTAAACTGAAGAGAAACAGGGGTTAACAAAGTTCAGGAGGATTGGTGTCTCTCTTTTTTGTCCTCACAACTAGCGAGTCACAGATTAAGTCACTGACTTAACTTTTCTGTTTGTAATTGAATACAAGCATGTTGCTTACTGCTGATTTCTTAATTAAAAATATTCAACAGCTTACTTTTCAGTCATGACACGTCGAAAATTTGTAAAGGCTATCCACAGAATACTAAAATTTCTGCCCTCAAGGAGAAAAGCTGATGGGTTTAGAATTTATAATGGGTGAATTTTATGCACAAAATAAAGTGGATCATATACTATCAAGCGACTTTCCTGTTTGTCAACGTAAAAAAAAAAAAGAGCTTTGGAAACAACTGAGTGTTTTAAAAATTATCAATTTGCTAAAAAAGCTGCTACTTGTACTGTATGAACACAATTTTTGCAGGCCTCCTTGTGGTAGTTGTTAGTCCATTCAATTACTACCTTTTAGCAACTTTCAAAACCCGTTTTTATGTTTTACAGGTTTTTTTCGGATTACAAAACTGAAAAAGATTCATTTGAAAATTAATCGTTCTTGAGAAATAACAATACAAAACATACAAGGGTGACAAGTCAATTGCATCATGGGGAATATTTCACCATGTGCATTATGCAAGAAAATGACACAGGAATAATGACAGAAAATGTTCTTAAAAGTAATTGGGTGTGTCTATTAGTGTGCATGTAACCTTGCATCCATTATTTGCTTGCCTGATTGAAAATTGTTTTGCACATTGCAATCTGATTGTAAAAACAGCCACCATTTTAAGGAAAAACAACAGTTTGTCTCTGAAATGCAGCCTTACATATTTTGCTTGAATGCTCAAAATGAACCTTAGAATAATTTCACAATCAAAATAATAATTATAACCAACATACTTGTGATAAGCACGCTGAGTAGTTCACCTTTTCCAGCTATACAAAAGTGCTAAGGAATCCCACACTGCTTCCAGAATGTGACTTCCGCTATCCATTTCACGACCCCATGCTATTTGGAAAAAAACAGGTCTGCTGAGACATTTATGCAAAAGTGGATTTTAAGTTGATTTTTATGCACGTCTCGTGAGTGCCACTAAAGTGCATTAAGTTTTATACAAAAAGAGATGAACATGAATATGCCAATATTTTTTTATTACATCAGTTTGTTGAATTGGCTGTTTGGAAATAAATTGATTGGTAAGTGGTCCTGGAAAAGTTAAAGCACGATAACAGTTTATAACGTTTAAAAATAATTAACCACCTACTTAAACCCCACCATAAACCTGACCAATAGTGTTAAACAAAAGCATAAGTTTTTTTTAACATGACTGTTTCATGGGACTCATACCCGAGTGCTTTGAATTTCAAGTGCAAAACTGTACCAGTTGAGCCACTTAGCAAGTTGATGCCTTCACACCCGCAAAGGCATGCATAGGGAGCTGGTTATATGATGGAAACAACATATCATGCACTATTGTAAAGTGTTTGGAGGTCATAACATAGAATTTTGCCAGGAACTGCCTGAAAACATGCCTTTAATAATCAAAAACTGCCCCATAATTAAAATCTTTGTGAGAAAAGGAATAAAGTTTCTCAAACAAGTTTTCACATTTACTGCCCACTAGTGTTCATTTCTCCGCTCCAGTGGATCATATATTTATAGTTAAATTATGGTGGTTATGGGGGAAAAAAAATGGAGGTAGAGGCAGCAATTTTCCAATGAAATTATGTTACCATTTTAGCAGTAATTACACATACAAAAACAAAGGTAAGACACCATTTCAAATATGATCACAAGCACCCTTTCTCAAAGACAAGAAGTGGCTGTAAATCTGACTCGGGCTGGTTTCACCTCTGTTTGAGTGGTGGCCATTGTGACAGATTGCACCTTTTTGCCCCTTATATGCCACAGTTGGAATTGTGTGGGTTCACCTTATCAAAGGGCTCAGTAGACTGTAGAGAGACAAATCAAGCAGGTCAGCAGAACAGGTGTGTGGCCCACCTAGTGACCCAGACACCTGATACTCAGTTAACTGAGTAATTGCGCTCATTGTTCTTCACTGGCCTAAAGCTGTTTTGCCATCATAATTTACAGCTACGGCAGTGCAGTTGTATAAATGAGAACCAAGAGGAGCCTACAGCAAACATTCAAAGTACTTAACAGGCATCAATCATTTAGGCTAGAATGCTGTGTTTTCTGTTTGTTATGCTTGGTTGCTGTGAAAGTTGTCTGGTGCGACGTGATAACCCCAGTGTCATTTTTCTTTCTTTTTTTCCCATTAGTGTTTTATAAGAGTGTGTCTTTGAAGTACCCTCTCCCTTGACTCACTTTTACAACTTTTTGTCCTGTAGAGAGATGCAGACTTAAGATAACTGACAGTGTCATTCGTAATATATTGAGGACAATGAAGAACTGCGCAACACTCGTCTCTGCCTTGCTATCAAAGAAAACGCGTGTATTACACCACTTTCGCGCTTCCAAACCAGACAATGGTAAACGGCCACTACCCCATGCGCAAAAATCGAAACACGCCCCTCCAACTTCCTCAAGGACAAAGTAGACTGTAGTATCCACAAGCCCCGATGCATAAACGTCGGCCCAACTTTCTTGTCTGTCGGCAAACTTGCCATATCTAACTGGTGACGCCACTCCACAAATAGAAACAAGCAGCTACTCTAACAACGACGTCATACGTACCTACAAACTTCAATAGCTCCAGGAAAAACCCAATCACACGAGACAAAGACACAGTACAAACTCTCCAAGTTTCTCGCACTCAGAGGTGAGATAAATCAAATTCTCATGGCTCCAGTTCCTGCCTCAATTGAGATTGCAATATGTTCGCGCAACATTAATTTTCATTCTTTACTTAGATTTATAAAAGTAATTCCTCTGGAAAGGAATGGCATTAGGGTGCAATAGACATGACATTCATTTTATTGGTGGCCTGGATCTGTAAATATAAATATAAAATTAAACATCATTTTATTAAAGAAAAATGTAACAATACGCATAACCATTTAAGTGACCAATACAAATAAAATCTTATTCAAATAGGCAATTTCATACATTTCATTATATACAATACCCAATGTTTTGGCAAGCACTTCTTCTATGATTCAGTCAGTATATTTCAATTTCTGAATAAATATCAGTTTGATATTTTTTTGAGTGCATGAAGTAAAAAAATAACAATAAACATTAATATACTGATACCATAAGAAAAAATATTCCTCATTAAATAAGAAAAAAAAACATTTCCTACAGATTAAGAATAAATTCCCTCTAATTTGGTAGGGCTCTGTATTAGTATTAGCATTATTATTTGGTGTGGTACTGTTTATAATTAGTGCTTTTTGGTAAAACAACGACAAAAAAGGAAATCCATATGAAATCATTTTATCTTTTTAATAGTTTTTTTAATAAATAACTTACTTTAATGTATAATACAAAGAATAGTAACTGTTTTTTTTTGTTTTGTTTTGTTTTGTTTTGTTTTTTTAATGTTGTGTTGATGTCCCACTTCATATACCAAATTATTGCCTTCACTGAAAAACAAATTATTGCTGCTGGACACAGAGGAACTATCAATTATCCCATCAGGAGCCCCCCGTCCATCGTTTCATTTGCTCGGTAGGCACCGAACTCACACTGAGGCCAGGGGCCAGTCCTCCTCATTTACCAGCCTGGTGAAATGTCAAAATATATACTCTTAAACAAATGGTAATTCATGCACAATGGCCAGGCTTCCTGGGTGCATCATACACATCTGGTGGTTTGAAGAAAACTATGTTTAAAAACAAAAAAAAAACAGGCTTAAAATCCCATTATCGTTTGTTGTTTTGGGCACACTTTGTCTTTTCTACTCTTTGACCAGATATAAGCCCTGAAGGGAGACGTAAGTGCCCATAGTGGCGGCTCACAAAATGAGGTGAGTTTCCTGTCAGCGAGACTCCCGATGAACAGGTTCATGGGTGATGCTTGACCTGGCTGATGAAAGTTCTACACCGTTTCCTGTTTATTAAAAGCAGAGATTCAGAAGGGGCACAGTAGGGCAGGGCGAGAGGTGCGGACCTTTAGGGCCACTGGAATGCATTGCGGTTATATATTCTGTTTGTGGACATATATTTTCGGACATAACGTACCTACAGTGACCTTTCATTATCATTTTTCCAGGCGGGCATACATAGAAACATATATGGGTGCCACAAACGGGGATAGGATGGATTACCCCTCGGGGGATATTACCTGATTCTATCTGAAATAGTGTACTATGTAACTAGCAAAGGGTGGTTTTTTATGATTTTCCTTAGTGTAAATGGAAACATGCAGGTCAATTTCAAGCTTCTGGATACAATTATTGTTTTGGGTGTGAGAATTACAAGCTTTCACACCGACTTGCGTGAGAAGATAAAGTTCTTGGTTAAAAATCATCACGAAAGATTTAACCCATTGACATAGCGTGGAGTTTTGTTTGTCATTATGAAGTGTTGTTTAATACTGTTTATAAAAAGTTGAAAATCAGGCTAATTTAATCATTTCAAAAGAAAATTTACCCCAAGTAGTATCTTATAAATAGAACGTACGTCCATATAATACAAAAAATACTGAAAATTAATTCTTTATGAATATTATTGCTAATTATTGATTGCCAGTAAAGTTTTTGCCTGCTATTATTCTCAACGATTTTTTTGTTCAAACAAACAGCAGGTTAGACAGGGGACAATGTACTGGGAGTTTTATCGTGGTCAAAACACAAATCGGGTGCAAATAAATATTGTATACAACACCGACCCAATAATATTCATGTGTGTGAGTCCACATGAACCAGTATACGATACATATTAATTTTTAAAACCATATTAAACGGTTCCATATTAATTGTTAGTACACATAAGTATGTGCAATTAAAAAAACAATAATGTATTAAAGTTTTTCTATTAACAATAAATATGTTAAACTATAATAAGTTGATGATGTGCACCTAGAGGAGGTTACCTCCTCTCAGCAGGACAAGGTAAATACTAATGAATTTTTTTTGATATCAAATCATTAAATGTAGTTATGATTTTTTGTGCACCTATTTTTTGGATTAAATTTGTCCAAATTGCCCCATGACTGACCAAGCAATACTGTACCATGAGACAAAATGTCTTACTATTCACAATCCTATACTAACTTAAATTAGAGTAATCCATTTAGCACGCGGCGGTCTGGCTCAAGGTGTTCTGAGGAATGTCAAGGGATTTTCGAACAAGTGGGCTGTTCCAATTATCGTGTCTCTGCCTATATGCACAAGAACGTCTTTCTCTGTTTAGTTTATTCAGAATAGAGCGTGCAAGTGAATTCCCTCCGTCGTCTTTGAATGTTATGAGGGATTAGGCAAGAGTCCTAAGCACCCCTTTATTGATCACTGTACTGGGTGGCCGCAATTCATATTACATCCCCATCTCCTCAGGGATTCTCTCTTCACGTCTATGCAAAGCTAATATGTTAAGCCATGTTTAATGAATGCAAAAATGGTTCCCGAGTAGCAGTTTATTTATCTTGATATCACGCTAGAGTGAATCTCTCCTGGAGGCACATGTCACTTAATTATGCAGTCCAGTTATAGCACCTGCTAAAACGGAAGTGACACTGGCACATAGTCCAGGCCTGGACGAAAGAGTCTGTAAAGCTAACCACAGTGTAGACATTGACAAATGTAAAAAAATTTTAATATAAAATATTATATATTAATATATTCAGCAATACACGTATACACTTAAATATTTAATAATAATTAGTTAAATATATTAGGTTACATATTATATCCATCCATACTCATTTTTCAAAACATGGAAGTAATCTGTTTCTTGCTATTTCTTACAAAGTGGCAGTAGTAAGTAAGTGGTTAAATCTGCCTTTTTGCACAAACCAGTGTTTTTACGATTATCGATAATAAACATATAATCAATTGGATACATAAAATTATAACAAATACCAGATTACAATATCAAGAATAGTCATACGACCTGACTGTTTTTGTACTGACTATGTGGTGGGTGTGTGTGTGGCGTGTGTGCGTGTTGGTGTGTGTTGTGTGTGTGTGTGTTGTGTGCGTGTGTGTGCACACGTGTGTGTGAATGTTATGAGTATGCACACTTGTATAATGACATGGGTATATAACAACATAGAATGTGTTTTATGCGGACTTTCCTGTGTCGCCATCAATTAAAATAGCTTTAAGAACATGCTAAACAATTTTTAATTTTAAAAGTGGTTGTTTATTAAAATGTAAAAATGCAGAATGTTTTTGTGTGAGCGGGTAGGTTTGAAGGTTAGGGTAAGGGTTTTTTTTTAAGTAGAAAACCATTATTACGGCGATGGAGAGTCAACACATAAAACATACAAACTGTGTGTGTGTGTGTGTGTGTGTGTGTGTGTGTGTGTGTGTGTGTGTGTGTGTGTGTGTGTGTGTGATGTGTGTTGTACAAATCAGCATACTGAGCACACTGGAGAGTTTCAAAGAACCTTGATAGGCCTGATCACATTTGGTTCATGTCTGCAAAATGCTTTTCTTGGTTTTACAGCTCATAATGGCCCCACGTGTCACCTCATTTTCATATTCTCCTTTGACACCTCTCCTTCCCTTTATCCTCTCATTTCTGCCGTCAAGTGTGATACAGAGTTGACTGATTGTCCCTAATCACCAATGGTAAGATTCAGCTCTGGATAAGGCCATTAATCATGCTATACCCTGCCCTTTCAGCCAAATCAGATCTAGATTCACAAATCCCTAACTTTAATCAGCCTCAGGCTAATGCCCAATCACCACCACCACTAAAGATTCATAAAATGGACCTCTTGCTGATCCTAAGCTGCTTCTGAGAGTGTGTAGGAGGTAAATATAGTACTTCACTGGTGCAGTAGCTTGTACTCAAAACAGCTGCGTTAGAACATCTATTCACCAAAATCTCATCATAATTGCATCTAGTAGCACGGTAAAGTGCAAAATTATGAACATTCTTACAGATGACAGCAGAAGAGAGAGGATGTGTATCTAGTCAATTGCTCTCTGGGGAAGTAAACTTTGGCTTAGCGTGATGGTGTACTGGTTCCTTTTAGAGAGAGAGAGAGAGCGCTCTTGGTGTGCCTGTGGCTGTGTTGGATCCTCATCAGAGAAAAGCTGATCATCTAAAAAGCCACGATGGGGGATATTCAGAGTGCATCCGCTCTACGGCTTTCGCATTCAAAACAATCGATACGCATCTCATCTTCATACCACAACACAACCACACACAAAGAAACTCACAAAACCTCCAGTTAGTCAACTCAATACATGTTCCAAAAGCTACAAACAGAATTATTTGCAGCAATCAAGGTGGTTTTAGAAGATAAACAAGGTGTCATTTTTCTTTACTGCATAGTAGAATGGGGGAGTGTGTCTGAATGTGCTCATTGTTTGCAGCTTTTTATGTGATACTCAGCATCTGACAAGAAGTCTGGATGAATGGTAACAGTATTACTTAGAAGTCATCCAAGGAAAGCAGAGGGCATATTTCGATTAATGACCCTGAGTGGCATAAAATCAAAGCATGTAATGATCAGCGATGTAGACATGAAACTTTTGCCAAGTCCAAAGCATTCATCACATCACTGACAAACAAAGGCCAGGGTTCACACAAGGAGCAAAATATGGTTTGTCAGTCCTGTTTTAAAATGCATTTTGAGCATTCTACTGCACTTCTTTTTCAATTGTGTTTCCTATATGTCCAACATGGGCTAAGCCAACATTTTTGTTCTTTACATTTTGTCTTGCAATTTGTGCATATCTCCCACATAGACAATATATTTTAGAATGCCTGTGTCAGAGTTACACCTAGACAAACTCCACCCAAAAATGAAAATCTCTCATCAAGCTTCTCATGGAATACAAATGGAATTTTTTTTAGAAAAATGAATCTATCTCCATGAGTCCATATAATGAGAAGTGAGATAAATGTCATGAGAGTCGATGCTTCAATGCGAGTTTCACACAAAACTTAAAGTACATGATGACAGTTGGCTGAAAGCAATGGTTTTATAGTTAAGCAAGTATTTTTTCCACACACACCTATTGTTTCACTTCAGAGCACATTGATTCATCAAATGGAGCCTTATGGATTACCGTCTAAGTTTGCATGGTTTTTGAGGAAGTGTCAACTTTGCTGGATCTATCCACTTGCACAGAGATGGACTATTTTTTTCCTGAATATCTCTCATTTAGTGTTCATCTAAGAAAGAAAGTCATAAACATCTGGGACGGCATGAGGGTTTAGTAAATGAATTAAGAGAGTTTTTCATTTTGGGGTGTAGTAACCCTTTAAGAAAGAAAGCTCAGTCAGATAACAAAAACCACGTGTGAATACTTGTTTGTTCATTTCACTTGTGTAATTGCAGTGACAACCACTATTTTAAATGGAATCAATTGATGTGTCTGGAGCAATCAAATGTGGTATCTACAGTACATATAGATATATGGTTGAAATATCTAATGGCTTTTTCTATATATAATCACAGCCTCAACACTAACTTATCTCACTCATTGTTAGCCCTTCATAATTTACAGTCCCTGTTGAAATTAAAATATAGATTCTCAGTATGTCAATGATTTTATGCGTCTTTGCAGTCTACACTGGTGAGAAGCAGGTTCTGTATCTCTCTGTTAAAACTGCGTCTGATTAGTCTGCTCTGCATCGCCAGTGGCGTAGCACTCTGAGCCAGATACCTTATTTGCCTCATTCCCTTTCATGCCTGTGGGATAAACTTATCACTTTAATGCACTTTTTCCAGATATCATGTTGATTCGCATCCTGGCTTGTCGGAAACTTCAGCAGATGAGAAAGAGTATACACTTTTAATGCACTCTGCTGAATTGACTCGAATGGCGGCGATGGCAGTTCAGCAAAAGGTCAGAGGAATACAAAAGCTGAGAGAGCACCTACAGAAGAAGATGCATGCGGCTATCTGCATACGTTCAGGCCACTTAAGACTAGATGTACTTCTAACAATCAATAATTATAAATATAAACTTGATTTTAAGGGACATGAGCATGATGGCTCACTGTATCTGGAACATTTGCATTAACCAATATGCCCGCGACCCTTGACATAAGATTTTATTTTTTATAGGGCTTATTTCTTTTTAATGATGCTAAATAATTAATCAAATTAATAACAAATAATTGAATAAATTACAGAATTTACATACGGGTCATGATCAGTATAAATAAAACTTAATAAATAATTTAAAAAAATAATAATTATTATTTTTATTTTATTTACTAAATAAGATACAATAAAAGTATATATATATAAAATGATGGAATGCTTGCAGACTATAATAAGCACTTATAGTTTGCATACTT